>NC_079149.1:95089736-95127076 GCF_945859685.1 Eupeodes corollae | reverse complement strand
ATTCCAAGTCTTCTACCGCCCTTAAATATCTATACGAAAACAAAAGCTAGAACCTGGATCTAGATCTGGATGTAGACCTTTTTATCAAACAAGGTCTCACGATTGTCCATACGAATCTCCAAAAACATCTGTCACCAACTGTCACATGACATAAAAAAAAAGTTAAATCTCCACTATCTCTACCTGTATACTCCTGAGGACTCCCAACTTGTTGAAGGTTCTTCGAAATCAATTGGAATTTCATCACCAAACAATTCAACAGGTTCGTACTCTAATGCCGCCTGTCAATATATTGACAGCAAAAAGAAACAAAAATTCATCATCACAACGGGATTAGTGCGTTCAAATAGGATTAAGCTACGTGATGAAGATGAAGATGGGGGTTCGTTCAGAAACTTCCATTAAAATTTGATCAAACACAGCGATAAGTTGGAATTATTTGACTTTTTCAATTAAATTTTGTCAATCTTGTCACACTCCCCGCCACTTTGTCCCTCTCATTTGTGTCCATCAGTAATCCATCGACCATCAAAGCCATCAGAGGAAAAAAAAGCTTAGGGTATTTATGTCTTGATTTTGATTTGGGGCCTTTCTTCTGTCTTATTTTCAGAGAAAGTGGAATATTTCCACGACGACGATGCGATGACGAGTGGTGTAGGCTTCGAAGAACACACGGCGATCAGAAAACTCCATCGCATCAAAGTCTATAATGGAAAACTGTTAGCCAAAATTATCTTTTTAGGTCTATAACACCACCCGCCATCACCCCAGGTTACCACCTTCTTCT
This sequence comes from Eupeodes corollae, assembly GCF_945859685.1. Lineage (NCBI taxonomy): Eukaryota > Metazoa > Arthropoda > Insecta > Diptera > Syrphidae > Eupeodes > Eupeodes corollae. The sequence continues at coordinate 95,126,289 of NC_079149.1, read as the reverse complement.
TCGTCGTCTTCTGCTTTGATGCATAGATGCATGCATATTGCATACCTCTCTTATGCTGCATTAGAACCGAATTCAATTAGAGAAGTGTTCGCCCGTTGACCTTAATCCACATCACAGCTTACAGGTTAGATAGGTATATAGCTTTTTGGAAGAAAGAATTGAATCTGGGCTGACATGGAAGTACCTAACCTATACTTGGTCGTGATGTTCGATTTATATCGGGAGGAGACCCTTCCAATCCACTGGTCATACTTTTCTATGTTTTTATGTTGTTGTTGTTGGTGTTGTTGTTGTTTTTGTTTGAGCCATTTTGTGCTACATTCATTGGCGTAACTATGTGCATACACATTAAACGTGTAAAAGTTACATAGGCAAATGAGTACTGGGAAGATTAAGAAGGGGTAAAGGTAGTTATAGGTACCTTAACTACTAGGTACTCTATAGGTTGTGGTAACAAAACAACAACAAAACAGTGAATTCATGCAGAAGAAGGTGGAATTTATCAGACTGCAACCAGGTGACACATGTCAATGCCTCTAAGTAGAAAGTTTGAATAATGAGGGATCTAATTTCAAGGGCCTAATTAGATATGGATATTTCTTTTATTTTGTATTTGTTTTCAGGTGAGAGCATTGTCTTTTTAAGGTTTGTCATTTTGGCCTCTTAATTTCTTTTGGGCTTACTTTGTCAAAACTGCAATTAAAAATATTTTCTTAACTCAGAAAATATGTTGCTTATGGTATATTGGTAGTTTTCCTTTAGAATTTTTCCATTATCAAAGCAAAGTCTAGGAAAAGTGAATAATAAGCTCTAAATTGCCATTGGACTTTGCTTTTATCGCGATTTCAGTTTTTGGATCGTTTTCTTAAGATAAGATATTTAACAGGAAAAGTCTCTCCTTTCTGTTTGGATGCATTTATAGAACACTCTTAAGTCAATTGCATCTTTATAGCGACTTTATTGAAGCTTTGGACAAATTAAGACATAAAATACTTCTTAATAATTGAAGTGATATTGACTTCACGACCGTTTCGTTATGTATCAGGAGTAACTCTTTATGTAAATTTAAAGTTTATTATGGTGTACCTCAAGGGAGTCACATTGGTCCTTTGCTGTTTCTTTTATTTATTAATGACTTGCCTCCTGATATAAATAATTCTGTATCACTTATCTATGCAGATGATGTTGAAATATTTCAAATCATTAAATCCACCGAGGACTGCGAAGAACTAAAAAAAAGATCTAAATCAATTTTGAAAATGGTGCAACAGAACTGTATTTTTAAAAAACTAACAAAGGAATTTGTTTCCTTAAAAGCTTTTCCAGAGATTTTCGAGATCCAAATGTTATTAAAATTCTGTATGATTCTTTTGGAGGAATTTCTCAATTTGGTGATTTAACATGGCCATCAAGATCGCAAGATTTAACTTAAACAGACTTTTTTCCTTTGAGCTACCCTAAGTCATTAAAGTTCTTGATGGTTTTCAAAACCTTTAATTAATTTTTTCAATTAAGACGCTCTCATCTTTTTTGACAGGGCTCATCGCCAAAAATGAGAACCGGGATGGTGAGTGTCTTATGGATGTTGATTTTAAATGCTCGAGAGAGGACTTTACTTCTCAATTGCCTTCTAAGTCCAACGAAGCAGTGATTTGCAAGAGTTATTCTTCGTTTGATTTTCCCGCTGGTGTCGTTGTCTGTGTTAATAGCGGTGCCTAGGTAGGCAAAGTCCTTAACTACCTCAAAGTTATAGCTGTAAATGGTGTCGTTTTGTCCAAGACGTCGTTGTTCAGTGTTCTTTTTGATTACAGCATATACTTGGTCTTGCCCTCATTGAATACTAAACCCATCTTCTTCTCTTCCGACGCAATGCTCAAAAACGCTCCACTGACATCACGCTTTGATCTTCCAATTATGTCAATATCATCTGCGTATCCGAGTAATTTGATGGACCTTTGGAAGATTGTGCCTCTAGTGTTTACGGTTGAGCTTTGCACAATTCTTTCCAGAACGATGTTGAAGAAGTCGCTTGACAGTGCATCGCCTTGTCTAAAACCTTTTTTGACATCAAATGAATCGGTAAGATCTTTTCCGAACTTGATAGAGCAGCGTGCATTCTCCATCGTAATTCTGCACAAACGGATAAGTTTGACAGGGATGCCAAAACTAGAAATTGCTCTGTAGAGCTCTTCCCTATAGATGCTGTCATACGTGGCTTTAAAGTCGATAAAGAGGTGGTGGGTATCGATTTGAAGCTCCTGGGTTTTTTCCAAGATCTGTCGTACTATGAATATTTGGTCGATAGTGGACTTTCTTGGTCTGAAGCCACACTGATAAGGACCAATCAGGTTGTTGACGAATGGCGTCAGACGTTCACATAAAACGGCAGAGAGTATCTAATACGCAATGTTAAGGAGACTGATGCCTCTGTAGTTGGCGTCATTAAGAGGATCTTTTTTCTTATGTATCGGGCACACTATGCTGATATTCCACTCATCGGGCATGCTTTCTTCAGCCCATATTTTGCAGATGCGTTTGTGAATGCTCAATTCCAAGTAATCGCTTGCTGCTTTGAATAGTTCGGCAGCGATGCCGTCAGCTCTAGCAGCTTTGTTTGACTTAAGTTTAGATATAGCTATCTTCACTTCGTCTCTTTTATCTCCCTTACAGCGAAATTCGGTTCGTCATCGCCGTTAAATAATTTGAAGAAGTGGTCTTTCCATATTCTCAACATCGATTGTGGTTCTACTACAATGTTCCCCTGATCGTCTTTACCTCATTCCCGTTGTGATATCCCTCTATCTCCTTGATCGCGCGCTTCCCATGCTCTCTTTTTTTCCATCTAAGAAGCCGGTGTTCCTCTCTCCACTTCTGCCCGTAGAGTTCTCGAGCAGTTCTAGTCCTATTGTGCAGCGCCGTTTTGTATGCCTCTTGTTTCGCTGCATGCGCTTGCCGGCATTCGTCGTCAAACCAGGGGTTTCGCTGTGGTGGCCGTGTGAAACCTAGCACTTCAGAGGCGTCATCTCTGATGGCTGCAAGGCAATGTTGCTACTGGTTTTCAATGCTTAATAAAGGCAGCATAGGACTCCTTAAGAGGTTATTAGAGACTTAATCGGAAAAGGACGTTACGATTGTAGCCGTCTAACGTCAAATCTTCTCATAGTACTTCCTTGTTTGGGCTTGGATCGGGATATCCGTAGGCATACCTTGGCTACAACCAGGTAGTGGTCCGAGTCAATGTTGGCCTCACGGAATGTTCGGATATCCAGGATACTGGAGAAGTGTCGTGCGTCGATCGCAATGCGGTCAATCTGGTTGACGGTTGATTAATCAGGAGATTTCAATGTACCCTTATGGATATTAAGATGCGTGAACTGCCTTTTAGCTACCAGAACGTCTTGCCCCGCAGCGAAATGGATCAGCCTGAATCCGTTGTCGGAGGTGGTGTCGTGCAGGCTGTATCTCCCGATTATGCCACCAAAGGTGTCTTCTCTTCCTAGCTTGGCATTAAAATCTCCTAAGACAATTTTAATGTCATAGCCAGGGCACTGCTCATATGTCTTGTCCAAGAGCTTGAAGAATAAGTCTTTGGTGTCTTCATCTTTCTGCGTTTGGGGCATGCGCGCATATGAGGCTTATGTTGGCAAATTTAGCCTTGATGAGGATTGTCGTGATGCGCTCGCTCAAGGCTCAGAAACTCAAGATTTTTTGCCTGAGTCTAGTTCCAACAACAAATCCAAACTCAAATAGAGGCTGTCTTTGTTGTCGGTAGCAGTCACCGTAGTATATATCACAGTCTTTTAGTTTGCGTTTGCCCGGTACATCCCATCGCACTTCTTGGATAGCGGTAATATCTGCCTTGCAGCAGTTTAGGGCTTCCGCTAATTGTTCGGCTGCACGTGGTCTGTTAAGGGACCTTACATTCCACTTACAGATCCGAAGTTCGTTGTCCCTATTTCGTTTGCATGGTTTGTCAACAGTGAATCCGTCTGTATCCGAGGCTTGTTGGTGCTTTGCAACTAAAAGTATTGTTTACGTGGCCAGGAAGTCACCCCGAGGGCACAACCCCCAATCTGAAGGCCCAGTTCCTTAGTATAACTCAAGGACGGGGAGCCGGATAAACCGTTCCTTCCAGGTCTGGTCTCCGAATATGTCGAAGAAGCTCTATAAGGTGTTCACTAAGTAGTTCAACCTTACTGGAACTGTAGACGCCACTGTAGATTCCGTCTCGAGAATTCGTCCGCTGCCGTCTGGATAAGGAGAGGTGCCTTAGTGGAAACACCTCTCCTTCCCCCTCTCTCGTTTGCTGACCCCAACAACTTTCCACTGGCGTTAGAACCCAATCTCCAGTTGAGGTACTAGGCATCCGATGTTCACCGCATGGAGGTGAAAGTAGGAGTTGATAGACAGAGGTGGGTTTTGAGAAAAACCTGTGGACGCTTGTGTTTCCCTTGAATGCACATGTCTACCATTTGAACATCTCAGGTAAGTTTAATTATTTAAAAAAGTATTGTTTTGTTTGTGTGAAAGAAAAAAATGTAAATTTGTGGTCTGAGAACATTTTAGGTTCATTTTTAATATTTTAAATACTGAAATAAAAATCAGAACAGTAGAAGAATCATCAGAAAATGTTAAGACTTTTTGTGAAGCAAAGTAGATATTATTTTTTGGGCAAGTCAAATAAGAAGTTCCATTTTGTATGTAGCTAAATTTTTGGGCATATGTCACTTTTGAAACTATCATATTTTTGCAACGTTTAAACACCGATCTAAAATTGTTAAAATTCATATCAAAAACATGTTAGTCACAGTTTTCAAAACTAAACTCTTTTTGGTTTGCTGTGAAGCAACTTCGCGGCTTAAAATGTAAAACTCGTTACCTAACAATTTTGAGCCAATATAACTGAGAATATTTGTTCGATATTTGGAATTTGGAGTTACAACGTTTTTTTATAAGAACTCACATCTTAAGGCTTTTCAGATCCAGTTGACAGAATAAATCAATCTTTGTTGACTGGTTCTTTAAATTGAAATGAAAATGATCGGGGTTTTCTAAAATGATGAAAATTACCCTCAGTTACCCATTCCGCTAACGATATACTCGTAACATGGTTTTTTACATGAAGACTTATATGGATATTAACGCTTTTAGAGTTAAGTTAAGTCAATCTTTACAAACTGGGTATTTGAAATGCAAACAAAATTATCGGGGTATTCATTATTTCAAATCATCTTCATTGACAAGGCCGATTTTCACCTCGAAAGCAATACGTTAAGAAGCAAAACTGTCACGTTAAGGGTCCAATTCGTGAATGATTGTTAAACAGCTTCTCTTTTCTTAAAATGTCATTGTTTCGTGTGAGTTTTTTCGCTTGTGGCGTAATTAGACATTACTTACTCAAAAATTAAGCTGATCCTTTTATAACGGCGAAAAAAGTGTTTGTTGCCAATTATTATGCTAATATTAATTAATGATTATTTCAACAGAAGGAAGCACCTTAAGAATCGCAATTTTGCAGGATAAGTTTCCTGATCGTATTATTTCTCGAAAAGGTGATGACAATTGGTCACCGTAGTATTGTGATGTTAAACCTTAATACCATTTTCTTTAAGGCCACATGAAAGATAAGGGTTTTGTCAAAACTCTGCAATCGATTAAAGTTCTCAAACAGATAGAATTCTTGAATTTATAAAAATCATCATCAAATCAACTTTTGTCCATTCCAAATAGTGAGTGTTTTTATTTAAACCTATTTACGCTACAACAGCGATGATATTTTACCTGACGCATTCAACAAAGCACAATAAAGCAAAACAGTCCCCATACGAATATACATACCTATCATCTTAAGTTTTGAAAACTCTTTCAGAGAATCAAACCCACTTGCGACCGACGACGACGCGCTAAACCAAACCTTAACCATTCAAAAGATTTCCCATGAAGTCTGCGGGTGTCCCGTCGATGAAGTGTGAATATGAATCGCACTTGCTATAGCTTTGGCTGATGGGCTTCTTTGTAGTTTGGATTGTCCTAACTCCTGCACTCTTGGCTTATAAACAACATAATTTTTTGTTATACGAGTTGGATGAATAAAAAGATAACTCTGGCCGCATCTATACTTCAGGTACTTGAACATAGTTGCACATATACCATGCCTATACGCCAACATTACCTTATTGGAATTTTCAACATCATAACACAATTTCGCATACCTACCTAACCTACCTAGTGTACCATCAGGCTCCAGATTGCGACCATACATATCTCAGAAAAGGGTTTTGTCCATTCGGGCAATGGACAAACTCCAAAACAAGAATAATTCGACTACTTTATCCGCCTCCTCGAAATGCGTCTTTTGCGTTGAGATTCTTTATGGTCAGAATAAGGTACAGAAAAGCAAAATTTATACAGACATAGGTATAACATAAGTCTACACATGGAGTTCCTTGGGGACAATCATCAGCAAAAAGGTATTCAGAGCGACAGAAACAGAAACAGTGGTGGTGTGGAGGCATTAACTGATTTTGATTCCTTCCTTTTTGAATGCCATTATACGAAGTATAAGAAGAAGCAAGTGACATTGGTGCGCCTGCGCACCTACAATCAGCAAAATGTCCTTATATGTTCAAATGCATCTACTATACGTATGTATAATACAGAGAAGAGCTATAGGTAAGGTACATATGTAAGGTACCTTCTCTCTGAGATCTCAGCTCAACTTAGCTCTCCAGCTCTGCATATGTAGGTGCTTGCAATTAATTTGTACAAGATAATCATCTTCAGGTGCCAAATAAACTTTACCTGCGACTTCAGAGCTTCGACCAGGACATACACCATTTGGATTTTCTGCTTGAGTTTAACAGCGAGTGAAGTTATATAAGGTGAATTTCAGTAGCAATTTTTTTGTTGTACAAAAAATTTTGTAATACTTAATTTCAAAAATCATGAAAAAGATCAAATGCACTGATTCTACACACAACGTACCATTTATTTTTATTCCTCTTCCTAACCATCTCTTTTGATAATATTGAGATTTCGACAATTATCGACATGAGTTATAATACCTATGTACTAACTTTTTTTTTATAAAATTGCTCGAAAAGATTCAAAACCTGAATTATCAGCTCGAATATTTTAAGCAAACACAATATTGCCTTCAAAATAATTGTATGCATCGAAATACAATGTTTTTGACTTTTTGAAATTTTTTACAAGAAAACAAAAACCTTAAAAAAATTCTATTCAAATTTGTTAAAAATTGGTTTTCCACCGAATACCATCACAGAAATTAAATATATTGGATTCAAACTAATTTTATGTCATAAAAAGCATTGTTTCAACATTTGGTAATTTTTGTAGTAAAACCTCATTTTCGACTTAAATATTTTAAAAGGTATGACAACATGGGATCATTTTTGTAAAATAATCAAAATTCTTCTTATAAGTTTTCTGATTTATAAAGTCAAGGCGGTCAATTGCACTTACGTAACTTTTTTTCAAGGTCATGGAAAAGATGATGTATTTTTAACTAAAGAAATATCTTAAAAAAGGAAAGCTTCTTAATGACCGGCAGTATATAGTTAGTGAAAAAAATCTTTACATCGTTTTGGAGAAAGTAAGATTATTGCACTTGATATTTCAAAGACATTTGATAGAGTTTGGCAACAAGCTCTCTTATCGAAAATGCGTGCATTTGGTATTGATGAATCTCTTCTTTTTTGGGTTAGAAATTATCTTTCCGTTCAATTCAAGTAATATTGGACGAGTTTAAACCTGGTATCCACACAATAAACGTCTGGTGTGCCCCAAGGCTCTGTTTTGTCTCTGACCTTATTTTTGTAAATTATCTCGTTCCTGAAATGTCTAACCCACTAAACTGTTTCGCTGATGACAGTACCCTCAGCTTCTCATTTTCGTTTTTAAATTCGCCTCCTTGTTTTTCGGATGAGGACTTTTAACGGAAGCGTATGATAAGCTTATTAACTTCCCATAGGAAGTTATTGTAATGGGTCCGATTTGTAAAATTGAATATTTTGACATTTCTCGACGTTTCAAGGTCCCTAGAGTCGAAATAAAAGATTTTTTCGTCGTCCATAGCTCAAGAACCAGAAGAGATATCGATTTCAAATAAATTTTGTTATACAGATAATAAGTCAGAAAGATGCAGAAAGGGCTCTCAAGAGCCCTTTGGTTGGTTGGTTGGTTTTTTTACCAAAGCAGTTTGAAAAAAAGGTGAAAATGTTGGTTAACCCTAAATATCTTACGAACCAAAAACGCTAGACATTTGAATTAAATTAAAAAAAATTATTTGTCACCTCCAAAATCTTACGACAAAAAATGATTTCACCTCCAAAACAATTTTGTGCAACGAAGAATAATGTTTTTGACATCTGATAAAATTTAAAAAAAAATTTAACTGACAGTTTTTTTTTCAAAAAATTAAAAACCGAAAAAAAAATTAACAAAAGTTGTTAAAAAATGATTTTCGACTCAAATATCTTTTCAAAAATTTGAGATAACAGCTTCTTACTAATTTTTACTTATAGGAAATATTGTTCTCAACATTAGGACAATTTTTTATAAAAATCGAATTGACAGTTTTTTTTTACAAAAAATAAAATAGTAAAAAAAATGTATAAAAGTTGGTAACAATTGATTTTCGACTCAAATATCTTTTTAAAAATTGTAGATATTGACTTTAAACTACTATTATCTTTCAAAAAATATTGTTGTTAACATTCAATAAACTTTTGAAAAAAATCGAATTGACAGTTTTTGTACAAAAAATTAACAAAAGTTGGTAAAAATTGATTTTTGACTCCAATATCTTTTCAAAACTTTGAGATATTGGCTTTAATTTACTTTTATCTTACAAAAAATATTGTTGTAAACATTCAGTAAAATTTTGAAAAAAAATCGAATTAACAGTTTTTGTACAAACAATTAAAAACATAAAACAAATTAACAAAAGTTGGTAAAAATTGATTTTCGACTCAAATATCTTTTCAAAAATTTGAAATATTGGCTTCAAACTAATTTTTTCTTATAAGAAATATTTTTTTTTTAAACATTCGATAAAATTTTGAAATAAATCGAACTGACAGTTTTGTTACAAAAAAATTAACAAAAGTTGGTAAAAATGTACTTTCGACTGAAATAGCTTTTCAAAAATTTGAAATATTGGCTTCAAAATATATTTTTTTCACAGAAAATATTTTTTTCGATATTCAGTAATTTTTATATAAAAATCTAACAGTTCGTTTTTTCATAAAAAATAAAATCTACAAAAAAAGTACGCAAATATGGTAAAAATTGGTACGAGTACATATCGACAATCTTTTAAGCAAGACAAATCGACATACGTGATGGGAAGTTATCAGTGTTTGTCACAACCCAGCCTCTTTTTTAATTCTGATCTTGGCAGCATTGTCCGTTCTGGAATCAAAAACCGTGTAGAATTTAATGCTTGGAAAACTCAATGCTGTCTACTGTCACAAAAGCTCAACCCACTTGAGTCTCTTGGACAGAACTCAAAAGAGAGCTCTAAAATTGATAGGTGACTGTTCTCTAACTGAAACTTTTGTATCTCTCAAGCACCGTGCGTCACGTAGTAAGGTTTCATGCATGTCATTATTTTATCGCTATTGTCATAAACAATGCTCTGATGAAATAGACAGTTGCATTCCTATCCTTAAAGAATTTTACCGTACTACACGTTCTTCTAGGAATACTCATCAGTTTACCCTTGAGCCCAATTTCGGACGTACTGTAAAGTGCAGAGGTTCTTTCTTGAGTCGCACTACACGAATGTTGGATGCTTTAGTAGACTCAATATTTCCACTCATTACAATGGACAGACATAAAAAGCCAATCTTATCCTCCCTTCCTAATTGTTCGCACTGTGTTTGCGATCATATTCGCAAGTATAAAATTGCCACCACGTCTTAAATGGAAAAATGAAGAAGCCAGATAGTTTAATTACAAACAACGGTGTGCTAAAAGAATCTACAGAAGAACTATCAAACCAACTAATAGGTTATATTAGATGCTCGACATCGAGTAAAATTTTAAACAGCACTTGTGCAAAGTTTTAACAAAAATGGTTCGATAAGGAATGTTGGAAAACGCTCCAATATTCCTTTTCTCTTTTAAAAATTGCAAGAAATTCGCGAAATTGTGCTTTGACAAAATGGTACTATGAAGCAAATGCTCTTTACAAAGATATACATATGTCACAAAAAAATCAAATATGAAAATAAGAAAACACTTTTATTAGGTCAAACCAAAAACTCGAAAAAAATCTGAAAGAAAGCTAAAACAATTAACGGAATTACTCTTAAAATTGGCACAGGGTTATCTACAGAAAGTCTGGCTGCACACTTCAAAGGACTTTTAGGCAATAACCCAAGTCAGTATTACATCTATGCGCAACCTTATTTTCTTGTTGAAACGTTCAATGGTGAGATAAAAGTAGAAGAAATAAAAGCTGTACTGGAAATAGCAAAAAATGGAAAGAAACACCAGGTGAAGATGGGATTCCGTATGAGTTTTATATAAATTCTCCTCACACATGCATTAATAAAATAAGGGAACTCTTCTAGGAAATCTTTTCAAATGCTGACATCTCCACCTTTTTCAAGACGGTGGTAATTTGTCCAATGCACAAAAAGAGCCGTTAGAAATAACTGAAAATTGCCGAAGTATATTATGCGGTATACTAGAGAGACTTGAAAAATTGGTCAAAATGAAAAACATTCTATCGGATCTCCAAGCCGGATTTAGAAGATCTTTTTTAACAATAGACCAGATCTTCACTCTTTCATCAATCATAAAAGATTTTCAAGCAAGGAACAAAAAAGTGTATCCTTTCTTTGTGGACTTCAAAGCGGCTCTTGACCTTGTAAACAGAAGCGCGCTCTTCTATAAGCTCTCACAATTTAATCTATCTTAAAAAGTTTTTGAAAGTAATTAAAGCGATGTATACTGGAACTAATGCAGCAGCCTGGGATGGGAAGATATTTTCATAATGGTTCGAAACATGTACCGGAGTAAAACAAGGTTGTCCATTCAGTGCTTTGTTGTTTTCGCTGTTCATGAATGACATAGAGGAAGCCTTATCTGGAGGAATACGAATATCTGATTCTGTTATAAATGTGCTACTGTACGCTGATGACCTTGTCTTGTTGTCGGAATCACCAGAAAACCTACAGTTGATGATAAATCGCTTAGCAATTTAATGTAATAGGTGGGGATTATCTATTTATACAGACAAGTCAAAAACAATGATTTTGCGCGATTGATGGAATACTTTAATGGAAATCTTTTAGAAATATCCAAACACCTTATGGAAAAAGCCAGCACCTCTCGAATCTTGTTGAATTTATCATGGAAAAATGTTGTTTCAAACGACAGAATAATCCTTTCAGCCAAATATAAATATTTGTTGCCATTGTGGAATCAACTCTCTGCTACGCTTCTCAGGTCTGGGTTCCAGATGAGTACGAAAAGATAGAAAAATGATAAAGGAATTTTTTGAGAAAACTCTTTAACTTACCGCAAAATACACCGATTTATGCAATGTGTTTAGAAACCGGAATACCGAAACTTCTCACGAGCACACTCAAGGCACAGGCTGATTACATTATTAAAACTTATACCAGGAGAATAGACTGTCGAAAAAAAAAATGCTTTTTTACTAACTGAGGAATAGAGATTGGTGGATGAAAAAATGGCAAGATATCGGTAATACTTCTGGAGAGATACTGTTGATAGATTTCAACAATTTAAAAAACTTAAAGGATCAACTTTACAGGATTATACAGAAGACGTAGTTCGAGAATCCTTTATTAATAAAGCTCGCGAATTAGATAATAGAGTACTATACTCTCAGCTCAATTATAACCCAAACCAACGAAACTACTTCCATGATGGTCACAGCTATAAGGACATTTATTTCATTTTAAAAGCAAGATGTGAACTTATTAGTTTAAATGCTAGACCATGTAACGGCAGCTTTAATCAATTTTGTACGTTGGGTAATTTAAAATAAAAGGAGGATTTTTATCACTTCATAAGTGTAAGTCCAATATTTTATCAACAGAAGGTAGTGTTTTGAACGAATGTGATTGGAAGACCTTAAGCTACTTTTTAAAAGCCATATTTAATGATAGATTCTTACTAATAATGGAATATGTTTGATTTTTCTACCTATTGGTGAAAGTGTGCAGCAGAATCTTAGGCAGTCAATTTCGCGTTGCTCAAAAGAGCTCGCCCTGTTGCAGATCACAACATGCCAAATTTTGTGGGCGTTCGTTTATTTGATTTTGGAACAGTTGGAAATTGAATCCAATTTTTTTCGTCATCTTTAGTGACGAAGCCAATTTTAGGATGAATAAGTACGGGGATAAACAAAAGAGTATTATTTAGAAAACACCAATCCACGGTAGATTCACGGGGTGCCAAAGCATCCAAATAAAGTTATTGGAAGTGTTATCGGTTCGTACTTCTTCACCGTCACCGACGATAGCTATAGGTCAATGATCACCAACTTCCCGTGGCCTTAAGTTTATAATAATGACGCCTAGACATGATTTCATCAGGATGGCGCTACGTGATATAGAACGTAAGACCCAATCGATATTGTGCTTGCGCAGTTTCATGACATTACCGCGGAAAAACTAACGTGATTTGGCCACCAGGATCATGTGATTTGACATCTTTAGACTTTTTCTTGTAGGCCTTTTTTAAGTCACAGGTTTATACAAATAAGCTTCAATTCACCGCGGCCTACAAAGCCGCATAATCGATGCCATATTGGTCAAATTCAGCACGAAAACGTTTTTCGACTCAACTATCTGAAGAACAAAGAACAATGATTGACTTCAAAGTTTTAAAATGTTTTGAATAATATTTTGTTAAGTTTTTTTAAATTGTCTACAGACGAATACGATTGGAAAAGCTATAAGTGTGAGTCGCATGCCAATCTTTTTCTACTTTAGTTTCTTGGTGAAATTCTCCTTCCAAAAAAATAGTTAAATTATTTTAATCCAATATTTGCGGTGAACGAATAAAACATGGTATTCATGTCGAAGTAATGAGAATATATGGCATTTGTGATACCGTAAACTGTGCCATAGTGACTGGGTCTGTCGCTTGCTGTCTCACATATCCCTCTCTACACAACTATATAACCAAGATTTCTCATTTTTTTCACCTGAAAATTAAGAACCAAAACCCTATCATTATCCCGCAGCTATATTCAGACTCATCTATAGCAACATGGATGGCGTGGCGTGTGTACTGGCTGTGTGATTGCGGAAGGAGAAGTACGTTTCAAAACATATATCGTACATATTGACAAGGAGAAAAAAAATTACACTCAATCCAAGTCCAGAGTCAAGACCGATTTATGCTCAGGTGTATGATTACAAGTTAAAAGGATGTTAAAATCGGTCCTCAGATGCTCATTAAAGTTGTGTTTGCCTGCTAACTCTATCCATTTGGAAGTGTGTAGTGTATCCATTCCGATTCACTTTTTTGCATGATGACGGCAAGTGTATACTGCTGAGCTGGTTTTACAAAAATTGCAGTGTTGGACGCGTTACCTTATTGTCCTGAACCTCTTCTCTCAAAAGGGACTGACGAAGATTGGACTAATTTGGTAAAATTAAGGTTTCAGAAAAATAGGAATTTAAAGCTCTGCTTGGAGTGCTACTTTTCACACTACGGTATACTTACTTACTTACTGGGCTTCGTGCCATAACGTGCTGTGAACTATAGGTAGTCTGCCCAAGTCCATGTCTTCAATTTCGGTACAAAAAAAGTCGGTTAACATGTCTCTGTAACCATGGCTAAAGTTGAATAAAGCTGTCACTCCCTTTTTGAAGTGTGGGCTCTTTGGTTCTTCGACAATAGAGTATAAGTTTTTCGAATCATCAGAGAACAAGATTAAGATTGTCCATTCGAATCTGTTTTATGGAACAAAACTATAAAATGATAACGAAGTGGATGGAAGGATGCGCCATCAATGTTTGAATAGAATTGAATCTTGGAAGCCTATAATCCGAGATTCTCAACTTAGTGCCTAAAATGTACAGCCTTTAAGATCGATGTTGCCCAAGACTAAATCAAATTAATTGCTGACTAAAAATGTACACTTAGCTAAAAAAATAAAGTTTTAGACAGAACAAACGAAGACTTTTTCTTATACCGTTAACACTTTTCTTATGCCAGCAGATAGATTGGGATTGGGTTATGTGCAAGTAGGTCTTATTCTTTTTATATCTCCCAAAATATAAAAGACTTTAAAATAAAACAACACACCGTATAAAAGTTCACCATATTCGAACATAGATTTTTTATATTAAAATTTATTAACGTCAACTTCTATTATTTATAAATCACGTTTACCCAAATGCACTTGAATGTTTTCTTATTCTTAGATTCCAAACTCTCATTGGTATAAGATACATACAACTTTAAAGTCGCATTTGGGCTAAGCTAAAAATATCACTACACCACGATTTATAAATCGCGTGTTACCTGAAAAACTCGTCAAAATCCTCATCATCGTCTTCGTCTTCGTCGTTCGTCGTTCGTCGTCGCCTTAACCAAGAGTGTCTGACATGGTTAAAATAAAATGCAAGGATAGGATATAAACTTGCTTTAAACAGACCAACTTGCTCCATCATCATCGAATATGCAGCATCAACATCAGGAGTAGCAGTAACAAAAAGATCTGACTCCAATCTAACTTCACACAAATTTTCCAGCCAATAAACAGGTAGCAGATATTATTATGGTCTATTATTATTTTTTATTGACGATACTGGAGGGCAGTAGGGCTTAGAAACACTATCTTAGACTTTAAGTAGTTTTGTTTAATTTTTGAAGACTTTTTAATAAGTGACTAAAATGAGTTAATTACAACATTAATAGATCATAATCGAGTGAATGTTGCCTTTAACCGTTAGGAGTCTACATGAAAAATGTTTACTTTAAAAAGGCGGAGTCTGTTTTGAGTTCAGAACACAGGAGCAGGCTCAGATGTTAACCTCCAGGGTCGGCTTATAGTTTCTTGAAGCTGGATCTTTTTATTATTCTTAGGGCCTTAGAGAATATAGATGCATATGCATAGAATAGTCATTTCTGCTAAAAAGTATTGAAGTAAGAATAATGTCCAAGACCGTTAATGTCCCGTTTCCTAGGAAGCTATTCTAAAAGCCCTAAAAACCAAATCTAAACAAAAAAAACGTAAAAATCAAGGTTTTAATTCACAAGTAATTTCAATTAGAACCGCAGTCAATGCTGAGGATATGGAAAGACCAATTCTGCAAACTGTATAACGGTGAGGACGAACTGAATTCCGCTGTTAGGCAGGAACATAGACGACGAAAGCCAACAGTCCCGTCTTCCAGACTAAGAGAAAGTAAAGATTGCCACATCTAAGCTGAAGCCTAACAAAGCCACTTAAGCAGATGGCTTGAATGCCGAGATCTTCAAAGCAGATGGAGATAATTTGGTTAGGAGCATGCGCACTAACTTACATATCTATAAGATATGGTCGGAAGAAAGCTTGATGAATGGAACCTTAGTACTGTTTGCTCGATTCTGAAAAAGGGGACCTTCTTAACCGCACCAACTATCACTTTACTTAACATCGCTAAAAAATCTTCATTTGCTAATATGTGAACTTCTAAGCCTATAGTCAACAACCTGATAGGTCCTTATCAGTAAGGTTTTAGACCAGGAAAGTCCGCAGTGTATCAAATATTTACATTACTGCAAATTCTGGAGAAAACCCAAGTCAATGGAGCATTTGTGAGTATTAAGGCATAGGCGGCAAAAACGGGTTTAACGGTTAATGAGGGCAAAATAAAGTACATGCTGTCATCTAGAAAGGACTAACAACACCGACGTTTCGATCAAAACGACCGATTTTATTCTGCTTTACACCGCTAAGTTCTATCTACAAGTTTCAGTTTTCCAATCGTTTCATTATTTCCGGCCGAGAAAGTGCATCACAATGATCAGAAAGTGACTTCGAAACGGTTGACACTTTTTTGATGAATTTTAATTATTTTCATGCGTTTTTGAAGAGTATACAATTTCATTATAAGCGATAACATCTAGTAAAAAGATGACTGCTCACATAGCGAGCAATTAAAATTCTTTACTAATCAGCTTGAAGGCATTTGGTGGACTTATATGATTGCCACTTCGACTTTTCTTATCTTATTTATACTTATAGTCAACGAGCCCACCCGAATTTCGGACGTTGAAGGTCGAGCAGAAAACACTCTTGACTTGTTTCTTACCTCTGGCCCTGATAAGTACACTGTTAGTGTTCTATCTCTTCTAGACACATCTGATCATTGTGTTATATCAGCAATTTTCTCTTGTCAAATTGTTCAGTTAAAGAAAGAGCTCCTAGGAAAACCGTTTCTCAATACGAGGAAGCCAACTGGAACGGTCTCAATAATTACTTCAGGATCTTTAACTGGTCACTATGCTTCTCGATAGTGACGTTTGACGCCAGCGCTGATATGATCACAAGGTTATTTCTCCTGGAAATGAGAACTTTAATACCGAACAGGGTTAAAAGTATCAGACCCAAAAAAAACACTTGGTTTGATGTGAGCTATAAAGAGGTTATTAGGGCCGAAGAGGTAGGTATCCGTTGCTATAAAGCCAACCGTAGTAAGGAAACCCGAAAAAAGTTCAAACAATCCAGGAAGACCTGCAACACCAATATTCGACGGACCAAATGTTTACATGACCAAAAATTACCTCAAAAAATACTGCAATGTCCCAAAGGCAGTAAAATTTTTTGGTCATTTGTAAAAACATAAAGAATTCTTCCTCTTCTTCTGTTCCTACACTCGTTGTGAGCCTTTTTGTTAGCTCTTTAGAGAAAGCTAATCTCTTTGCTAGGCAGTTCGATGCCAATTCTACGCTGCCAGTGAGTGTAATGACTCCGCCTGTACTTGAGCGAGTTAGTGATTTTATGGGACCAATCTTTTTTCGCACTCGTACTGTGGCAAGAGTCCTAAGAGATCTAAGCACACATAAATCCGGATGGTATCCCCGCTATTGTTCTGAAGAGGTGTTCTTCAACGCTGGCAAAACCACTACGTAAGCTTTTTCATCTGTCCTGCTCCTCAGGTCTCGTTCTGAGCGGATGGAAAACGGCATTTCTCCAGCCTTTTCCCAAAAAAGGCGAATCTTCCTCACCCTCTAACTACCGACCGATTGCACTTACGTCCCATCTTGTCAAGGTCATGGAAACGCTGATTAATTATCAGCTCAAGAAATATCTTGAAGATCAAAAGCTTCTTAATGACCGGCAATACGGTTTTCGTAGCAATAGGTCCACTGGTGATCTCATGGTTCATCTCACCGCACAGTGAAGCAAATATTTACATAGTTTTGGAGCAAGTAAGATTATTGCACTAGATATTTCGAAAGAATTTTATAGGGTTTGGCATCAGGCTCTCTTATCGAAAATGCGTGCTTTCGGTTTCCATGAATCCCTGCTTCATTGGATTAGTAATTACCTTTTGGATCGTTCAATGCAAGTTGTATTGGATGGATTCAAGTCTGAAAACCACAAAATAAATGCTGGTGTGCCCCAGGGCTCTGTTCTATCTCCAACACTCTTTCTCATTTTTATTAATGATCTCCTGTCTGCAACTTCTAATCCAATACATTGTTTCTCTGACAATAGTACTCTTAGCTTTTCATATTCGTTTTCAGACTCACATCCCTCTTCTTCGGATGTGGAACTGCAACGACAAAATATGATAAGCTCATTAAATTCCGACCTAAACAGCATTGTTCAATGGGGTTTAAAAAACCGCGTGGAATTTAATGCTTTGAAAACCCAATGTTGTCTTGTATCGTTAAAGCGAGATATACCCCCTTTGCCATTATCCATAAATGGCACTTGCATCAATGAGACTGAACACCTCGATATTCTCGGTATGTGTGTCACCAACCACCTCTTTTGGAATGATCACATACGCGATGTCGCCAAAAATACCGCAAGGTGTTTGGGTTTCCTTAGGCGATGCAAGAAATATTTCACACCTTCTGATCTGGCTGTTATCTACAAGACTTACATACGTCCAAAGCTTGAGTATAATTCTTATCTCTGGGCTGGTGCTCCTGCAACTTTCTTAAGCCTCTTGGATAGTATTGAACGTAAAGCATTTAAATAGAGAGCTGATAATATCATTATAAGTTCATTTACTTCGCTTGAACATCGTCGTAAGGTCTCTTGTCTGACCCTTTTTTACCGTTATTTTAACGGATTATGCTCTAGTGAAATAGCCAGTTGCATTCCTCCCCTTAAACAGTTCAACCGTAATACTGGCGCTTCTAGGAATGCTCATCAGTATACCCATGAGCCCAACTTCCGCCGTACTGTCAAATACAGAGATTCGTTCTTTATCCGTACTACGGAATGCCTTACCACACTCTGTTTTTCCTAGTCATTGCAATATTCAGGACTTCCAAGCCAATGTGCACCGACATCTCCTTGCAAACCCTCTCTCCTCTTCCTAGTGCTCACACTGTGCCTCTGTATAATAACGGTAGTAATATAGTGTGTGTTTACCATAAAAAAAATAGTATAAAGTAGAAGAGTTTGTTTGTTTGTTTGTTTGCTTGTTTGAACGTGCTTATCTCAGAAACTTTAGGTCCGATTTAAAAAAAATGTCTGTGTGTGAGATTTATTGAAAAAGGCTATGGACTAATTAACTTCTCGCTAAGACTTATATTAGTCTAGCGCCATAACTAAATGTTTGCAAATCAGAAATCTTTTCCCCTTTTGGGAGCTTTCACTGCATGCCCTGCCGAAACGTTTAAAGTTTTGCTAAATTAAAGTGTGATAGAATTGTTTCCCCTTTTAATAGCTCTAAGGCAAATTCACGACAGCATGTTTCTTGTCTATCTTTTAAAATTTGCGTACTTTGCGTGTAAGGATCTTGGATTCCATCCATACTTGATCAAGCCTTTAACCATGGCAACTATGGGCATGCTAATTGCTGGCTTAATTTAGTCAACACCAAGCTTTGGTAAGCTGACTTTTTCGTTTTTATTGACTTCAATCCATATACTACAGAATTCATCGTTAGAAAGTCGTAGTTTTTGAGGTTCGCAAAAATATAGATCACATCTTTTTTAGGAGTCTTATTTTCTCAAGTGAAATCTTAAAGCTTACATAAAATATTCCTTCGACATTTCAATGTTTAATAATTAATAGTCAATTGATTATTTCATTGATTACCTTCGTAAGAAGCGCCCTCTTCGTTTGAGAATTGTTAAGAAATAATAATAACATTTTATTAACCTCTCTGGCCCTGAGGGTTAGCACGCCCGCCACGTTGCTGTCGTTGTTCGCGATCTTGCGAAAGAAATGAAACACTATAGTAAATATAATACACAACATTAACATCACGTATTCAACTCCTTAATCTCTCGTGTGGCTTGAGGAAGACCTAAAGCTTAGCTATAGCATCAGGTAAGAAGCATGCAACATAGAAATTATGTCCGATGGTATAATCTTCATGTTTTCTCGATCAGTTAATTGATTTCATGCCAATGAAAATTGCTCAATTTTCGCGCGTTCGCGTTTGTCTGAAGCTTGGAGCAACTCTATCCCAAGCTATACCCTGATGGTTTCTGCTTGATGATCCATTTCGCTTCCACCACATTACCATCAGCGTATCATTGTGATGAAGTTGTAATTAGGGAAGAAAGATTTAACATCAAGGAAAGTAGTACCTTAACTATATATTTTATATATTTAAAAGGAAAAAGTATCCCTATAGACAGACAATGGGATAGCGATCACTTGATCAACTTTCTTCGGGATTCTTTCTTCGGTTGTCAGTCACTGATGATGTTGATGATGATGATCGTCGCTTTACGGAACTATACAGAAAGGTAGTCTTACCTTCGCCATGGCCATGGGATGGTTCAAAAATGAAAATTGGAACAACCATTCGCGGCATGATCTATGCATGTTGTAAGATGTCTGATGCACTGAGCTGAAAAGAGCTGTCTTTATAGTACTTCGGGGGCCATTAACGCCAACTTGTACATGAAAATTAATGGAAGCCCAAGTGAGGAAAGTATAACTTAAAAATCTTCTCAACTTAGCTCTCTCAAGTGCACAAATAAATGAACGATCCGAAGACCGACGAAGGCGACGAGGATTTGATGATGATAATATGCCAACTATAAGGTGCCAGCGCCAGGCCAATGGTGTACGGTGGCTTCACTAAGAGGGTGATTTTTTGGCGGTCTTGAGTTCGTTTTTGGTCGTGATTAGCAGCAAAATGTATTCGTTATATTGAAATCGCTTATAACGAAAGCAATTATCGCACACTCAACCTCCATTAACTTAAACAAGATAGATGTGGCAGTGCAGTGTAAAGTGTCTGATGGGAGTCTTGAAGATCCTGAGAATGATGTATCTACAAAATACATGTGAATATATGTAAGAAATTATGGTGGGAAACTAAGAAACTGCATCATATTCCTTTTAGAGCTTTGATGTTGATGATCAGTTTCTTTTGGAGTTAAGGTTTCGATCCATCATTAACAAGTTAATAAAAAAGGTTAAAACATTGGCAAAACAAATAATTTCGTTATTTTTTTTTATTGTTCATTTTGTTCTTGAGGAAAGTCGAATTCACAAAGAAAGCATTCTTCGTTGCTCGAAAAACTTCTTAGATTTTATTATCATTTTAATTATGTTCTATAGTAGAAAGCGCTTAAAATCGATGGTTAATACCTTTTATGAATCATTCTGCCGTAATATTACCATTTTGTAACCAAATTGTACTTTTACATCCTTATAGTAACGGCATAATCTTGAACATTTGAATTCTCGGACAGAGTGATTTCAGTTATCTTGGCAAGAAGATAGACAATTGCAATTGGATCTCAGATAAATGTAATGGGTTCTTAAGTTTATAGTTGAGAGGAATATTAAGAAGTTTTATTCACTTGTGAACAAATTTGGTGTTGGCGTGGGAAGATATTTAAAAAAATGGTATAACATAGACAAGAATGAGGATTCTAGCCTAGATTAAAAGATTTAATTTGCAATCGATCTCATGAGCTTACAATTTCCTGAAAAGATTTATCTAATTGACTCAGCAGACCTCGCGGATTGGGCCTCATAATAGGTGATTTGTTTACCATTTGTCAAATATCTTTAATTTGGTATATCTTCAATTAACCATAAAATCTTCTTGCAAACGAACAACGCTTTCAAAGTGATTAATATTATTATCAAACTACGTGCTCTGTTAAAAAAGGTCATAGCGGTTACTACATTAAACAAGCACAGTTTTTCAGAATTAAGGCGATTATGGCATTTGGACCGAAATTAGCTCCGTCACAAATATAATTTGTTCATTTATCAAGTGGATTGAATCAATATCAATCTTATTTACTGAGTTATAAGGAAAAGCTGTTTCGGTAGATTGATTAGATAAAGCAAACAGTTTGACTTACTTATTTCCGAAGATTCCATCCCTCTAAAAACATTTAATTGGGGATTCCAACAGACTTTATTTTAGTGGAAATATTATAGGCAAAAGCACTACCTGACTTACTTACTTAAGGTGGGGTTACAGTCCAGGGCGGACCTGGGCCTCAACCAGCCAGCTCGGTCCCTAGCTAGCTGTCTCCATTTTCGCATGCCAAGTTGGTTGAGGTCCTCTCCCATCTGGGTGCGCCACCTGAGCCACGGTCTTCCTCTACTGCGCCGTCCCTCGGGATCGGATTCGAAGACCTTCCGGGCTGGAGCGTTGCTATCCATTCGTTCTACATGACCTAGCCATCTAAGCCGTTGGACTTTAATTCTGCTAACTAGGTCAGTGTCACTGTGCAGCCCGTACAGTTCGTCGTTATATCTTCTCCTCCATTCTCCATCTATGCGTACGGAAGCAAAAATCACCCGAAGAATTTTTCTCTCGAAGCATCCTAAGAAGCTCTCAGTTATTCTTCGTTTGATTTCAGCGCTGGTGTCTTTGTTTGTGTTAATAGAGGTGCCTAGGTAGACAAAGTCCTTAACTACCTCAAAGTTATAGCTGTCCATGGTGACGTTTTGTCCAAGACGTCGTTGTTCAATGTCTTTTTTTGATGACAGGATATACTTGGTCTTGCCCTCATTGACCACTAAACCCATCTTCTTCGCTTCCGTCGCAATGCTCAAAAACGCTCCACTGACATCACGCTTTGATCTTCCAATTATGTCAATATCATCTGCGTATCCGAGTAATTGGGTGGACCTTTGGAAGATTGTGGCTCTAGTGTTGACGGTTGAGTTTTGCACAATTCTTTCCAGAACGATGTTGAAGAAGTCGCATAAAAGTGCATCGCCTTGTCTAAAACCTTTTTTGACATCAAATGCACCGGTAAGATCTTTTCCGACCTTGATGGAGCAGCGTGCATTCTCCATCGTAATTCTGCACAAACGGATAAGTTTGACAGGGATGCCGAAACTAGACATGGCTCTATACAGCTCGTCCCTGTAGATGCTGTCATATGCGGCTTTAAAGTCGATAAAGAGGTGGTGGGTATCGATTTGAAGCTCCTGGGTTTTTTCCAAGATCTGCCGTAGTATGAATATTTGGTCGATAGTGAACTTTCCTGGTCTGAAGCTACACTGATAAGAACCAATCAGGTTGTTGACGAATGGCTTCAGACGTTCACATAAGAGAGGGTCTCTATGCTGAGATTCCACTCATCGGGCATGCTTTCTTCCGACCATATTTTGCAGAGGAGTTGGTGCATGCTCCCTACCAAGTCATCGACTGCCACTTTGAATAGTTCGGCAGCGATGCCGTCAGCTCCAGCAGCTTTGTTTGACTTAAATTTAGATAAAGCTATCTTCATTTCGTCAAGGTCGGGTAGGCGGAATTGTTGATATGCGTCGCCGAGGTTGAGTGGTTCCATCTGCCTTACAGCGGAATTCCGTTCGTCATCGCCGTTATATATTTTGGAGAAGTGATCTTTCCATATTCTCAGCATCGACTGCGGTTCTACTACGATGATCCCCTGATCGTTTTTACAGTCTACAGTTCGTGGCTGGTACCCTTGACAGGTTTTTTTACCTATTGATAAAATTTACGGACTTCATTCCTGTTGTGACGGCAGCGCCGTTTTGTAAGCCTCTTGTTTCGCTGCGTGCGCTTGTCGGCATTCGTCGTCAAACCAGGGGTTTCGCTGTGGTGGCCGTGTGAAACCTAGCACTTCAGAGGCGACAGCTCTGATAGCTGCAAGGCAATATTGCCACTGGTTTTCAATGCTTATTGCAGGCAGCATAGGACTCCTTAAGAGTTTATTAGAGACTCGATCGGTAAAATACAAGGCAGTCTCTTGCTATTGTAGCAGTCTAACGTCGAATCTTCTCACAGTACTTCCTTGTTTTGGCTTGGATCGGGATATCCTTAGACGTACCTTGGCTACAACGAGGTAGTGGTCCGAGTCAATATTGGCCTCTCGGAATGTTCGGATATCCTTTATACTGGAGAAGTGTCGTGCGTCGATCGCAATGTGGTCAATCTGGTTGACGGTTGATTGATCAGGAGATTTCCATGTCCCCTTGTGGATATTGAGATGCGTGAACTGCGTACTAGCTACCAGAACGTCTCGCCGCAGCAAAATCGATCAGCCTGAATCCATTGTCGGAGGTGGTTTCGTGCAGGCTGTATCTCCCGATTATGCCACCAAAGATGTCTTCTCTTCCTAGCTTGGCATTAAAATCTCCTGAGACAATTTTAATGTCATAGCCAGGGCACTGCTCATATGTCTTGTCCAAGAGCTTGAAGAATTAGTCTTTGGTGTCTTCATATTTCTCCTCTGTTGGAGCATGCGCGCATATTAGGCTTATGTTGGCGAATTTAGCCTCGATGCGGATTGTCGTTATGCGCTCGCTTACACTGTTGAAACTCAAGACTTTTTGCCTGAGTCTAGTTCCAACAATAAATCCACACACCCAAATAGACGCTGTTTTTGTTGTCGGTAGCAGTCGCCGTAGAATATATCGCATTCTTTTAGTTTGCGTTTACCCGGTCCATCCCATCGCACTTCTTGGATGGCTGTAATATCTGCCGACTTAACCTTCCACGGACAGATCCGAAGTTCGTTGTCCTTATTTCGTTTGCGTAGGTTGTCAACAGTAAATCCGTCTGTATCCGAGGCACCTTGGTTCTTCGCAACTATGAGGCTTTAACGTGGCCAGGAAGTCACCCCGACGGCACAACCCCCAACCTGTACGGCCAGATCCTTAGTATAATTCCAAGGACGTCTACCCGGATAAACCGTTCGTTACAGGCCTGGGCTCCGAATATGTCGAAGAAGCTCTACAAGGTGTTCACTAAGTAGTTCAACCTTACTGGAACTGTAGACGCCACCGTTGATTCCATCTCGGGAATTCCTCCGCTGCCGCCTGGATAAGGAGAGGTGCCTTAGTGGAAACACCTCTCCCCCTCTCTCGTTTGCTGCCCCCAACAACTTTCCAATGGGGTTGGAACCCAATTTCCAGTTGAGGTACTAATCACAGGATGTTCACGACGGGGAGTTGATAGACAGAGGTGGGTTTTAAGACAAAACCTGTGGACGCTTGTGTCCTCCTAACTTGCCGGTTATTATGAAACATTCATTCCTCAATATATTTCTTAAGCTGATAACAATTCAGGCCTTGGGAATGGCTGAAGAAATGTTATTTTCCAACTACTAGGAACGAGTCCAGAACAATAGAATAGATGGAATAGCGCAGTGGTTTTGATAGCGTGGAAGAACACCTCTTCAGAGTTATATCGGAGATAAAATCTGCGGATTTATGAATGTTGAGATATTATAGAACTCTCGCCACTGTTCCTGTACGAAAAACGATGTGTCCCATAGAATAACTACGCTTTCAAGAACTGGGGGAGTCATGACACTATCTCGTTAGGTGGAACTGTTGGCGACCTCCCTTCCTAACATGT
Organism: Eupeodes corollae; assembly: GCF_945859685.1. NCBI lineage: Eukaryota > Metazoa > Arthropoda > Insecta > Diptera > Syrphidae > Eupeodes > Eupeodes corollae. Next base: position 95,101,279 of record NC_079149.1, on the reverse strand, counting down.
TAGCTTTCCCAATAGAGCTTACTAAAGGATTTTTATTGACAACAAGCCTCTTAGCGTCTGATATTCGAATAGGCTCATTGAAAAGCTGAATAAAATAGTTGAAATCAGCAGAAATCAACAGAAATCAGAGCACACATTCCTTCAGATTTTGTCTGGTCAGTGTGAGGATACAGATAGATAAAGACAATTCTTTTGATGAAGTCTGACAGTGCATCAAATTACTGAGAAGTCAAAACTTTAGGCTCCGATAAGGGAAACAGTAGTGATTGAAGTGTTTATTCACGGAAAGTGCAATAAAAAGTGAATGTGAAGTGGAAGTATCACTGAACTTTTTTTCTGTGAAGATATGACTGCGAGAACATCAGTGGACATAACAGAGCCACTTTTTTTTACAGAAATCTTCATGCAGAATTGGGCGTCACGTCGATGCCACAATCGATCTTCTGCTTATCAAATTTCCAAGTCATGGTATCATCAGCAGTCCTCGTGATATAGATTATACCGTCCTCCGTTTTTACGGCTCGGTCGGTTCTCCAGATGATGTCAGTTCTGATATTGAATGAACCGTAATTAACTTTGTTTTTTTCTCAATTAAAACTTATCGCTACATTCAAAAAAAGGATAAATTAAACTTCATGAATAAAGGATGTTGCAACTGGTTGGCGACACAAGTACATAGAGGCAATATTTTACGTAATCTCATATCAAGAAGATTTCTAAGTTGACATCAAATTAGAAAAACTGAACAAAAACAATTTGTAAACATTTTAAACTACAAGAATATCTGATCATGGAATATTACTTTCGAAATACGCTGATATGAAACAAAAGATATACCTTCTTAATGCAATGAAAAAAGAACAAATTATAAATGACTTAGCTTCGAGAATAACCTATCTTGCAACAAAGTGCTAACACAAAATCCAATTACTTCCAGATTCCATAAAAATCCTCAGTTTTACAGAAGTTCTTATTTAAAAAAAAAAACACAATAAAACATAAATCGACAACAAAATAAATAAATAAATATGAAAAAAATAAAATAAAAGAAGGAAGAACAAGTACGAGAGATTTTATAAGCATTGAACTCCTTTTATGAAAATAAACTCGAACGCAAATTTGCCAAGGACAAAACCACCTGTACCAGCATAATAATGCAACACCGTGCGGCATGTCCACCGCCACCACAAGTACATACTATATTTTTTTGTCTTCTTTTATTGTTGTTGTACGTCTCTTCTAGAATTTAAAAAGACTAAACAACAACAAAAACAACACCAACAATATTAACAAAGTAAGAATACACAACAGAAACAACAACAAAAAAGAAGAACAAATCTTTTAAAAAAAATAAACGACCAACAATAGCCAGTGCCAATCTTTAAGGAACCTGTAAACCTGTTGGTTAAGTATCCATAGGGTTATTGTGTCTGGGGGCAACTTATTATTTATTTTCGTATTCGTTTGTCGTTCATCTCTTCTTTATACGGAACCGCTGCTGCTCTGCGCTGTTCTGGAGCACACTAAACTCACTCGAGCTCAGATCATTGCGTTCTTCTTTTTTTTAGTTTCCATTTTTTATTTACGTTGCAAGCTCAAGCCCACACCTTAACATCCTGCAAATTGAGCATCGCATAGCTTTGAGAATAAATAGCAACATCATTGCCAGATAGTTTTTCTCGGCGGATAATTTTATATCTCCAAAAAAGTGTCTTGCAACATGTTGCTTAGTAGTAAATTCGCTTTACCTAGCTGGCAACATTTGCCAGTTTTTCCAGAATCGTCAACTTGTAAACTCTTGTTTCTTATTCTTTAATTAAAAATCCTTTAACCGATGTTCTATCTCCAAAAAAGTTGCTTGCAACATGTTGCTAAACAGTAAATTCGTTTTAACTAACTAGCAACATTTGCTAGCAGAAATTTGGCCTAACGGGAAGGGCTCGAATATCAATTGTACGCTAGTGCCTACGGCTTACGAGCTCACACCTTAGCATCCTGAAAATTGATCTTCGCAGACCTTTGAGAATGAATAGCAACATTATTGTCAGAAATGTGGAATAGTTGTTATGTTTTAAAATTTCCTTAACTCATAATTAATTAAAAAGCCTAATTTTCAAATTGCTAACTCTTGCTGTTTATTTCTTATCTTTAGCTACTATTTCCTATGTTCAATCCCCTTAAAAGTTTCTTGCAACATGTTGCTAAACCCTAAATTACTTTTACCTAGTTTTCTGTGCAATGTACAAGAAACCTATTGACTCTTTTATGTATACTTCATTCTAAAAAAGCAGTAATATAATTTATTTTAAAATTCATGTCCGTCGTCTATTTGTTGCTGGCAACATTCGTCAGCAAAAATTTGGCCTAAAGGAGAGGGCGCGAAGATCATTCCGGATCATGTACGCTAGTGCCTACGATTTACGAGCTCTAGACGATCTTTTGGACAATCCAAGTCCAAGCCAAACCAGATCGAAAGACTACGGTGAAACGACGCGACGCACGGAACATTCACGTCGTCGTCGACGAGACAACGTAGACAAAGTTAAAAGGAACTTCAGGCGGGGGCTGATATACATGTATTGTATACCAACCTATAATACTCGCTATGGCTTCAACACAATCGAAATGGAAATGGAAATGGACCCGCAGAAACAAGTGTACTTCTGATGAAATGACCATAAGCGGTCCATAGCTCCAAAAGCCAAATAAACAACAACAAAACCAATGCCATCGAAGCCGGTACGGGTGGCGTGGTGATTCTTGTCGGCCGCCCATTTGAAACATGGTCACCACCAACACCTTCGACAGGTTAAATGAAAATGAGCAACAAAAAGTTTTAAAAAAAAAACAACGTATAATGAGGTACGAACTCAAACTACATGGTCAAATATATCGGATGGACAACAAACGAAAAGGAAGATAGGAATTCCATGTCAGGAAATTCATTTGGAGGCGGGTAAACTGTTGGTGGTTTGGTTTTTGCAGTTTGCCATCAGTGGCAGTGGCACTGGCAGTTGGCAATGTGTCGTTGATGTTTCTTTTCTTAGTATATTTTTGTATTTTTATTTTATTTTTCACCTGAAATGGGATTATTTAGATTCAGGACAGAAGTATAATAAACCAGCAGCGTTTTATATACAGAAGTAAGTTTAAGGTCTCTCAGCCCGAGCCCAGATGTGTTGCCTTTTGTATAACGCGAATTGTTTTGTTTCTGATTAATGCCCTGTGATGTTCGTTTTACGACAAACCATTATTTCATTTGGAACAGAAAAATACAAAGGAAGACATTTTTGAAAAAGGAACAAGAAATTTTAATAATTTACTAACTTCAGACGAACCAAACAAAAAAAAAACTGAACTACTACTGGTTTTAACTTAAGGCCTCCTTTAATTTAAAAGGAAAAGTTTCCAGGCTATTACAGACAAAAAAATAGTTATAATCATATTTGATGTGCAAATTTAAAAGTTATACATCAATAATTAATATTAGAAGCTCGAAATTTTATTGTTTGAAACTTTGGTCGTTTAGTCTATTTATTGTTGTTTTCTTTGTAAATATTTTAGAAGTAAAATAAATTTCATGAAAACGTTAACCAGATGCTATACTCACTATTAAATATGAAATGAAAGCCATCTGACCTTATTCAGTCCTCACCCAGGACAAGTTTCACCAATACCTGGTTTACAGAAATACCAGACCTTATAGACTTTTGAGAAGTCAATGGTATTTAAAGAAAGCAGATCATACTCCAGTATTTTTATTACTTTGACAATCGGAATTAATAGAAAAGATGTCAAAAAAGTCCAGAGATCTCAGACACAAAACCAACCAATAAAATCTCAAGTTGGCAAATGGATTTGAAAGTCTCTTGTTAAACAATCGCTAGTTTTTTAAAGTGTTCCATTCAATGGTAGATCCAGGGGGGATCTTAGGAGTCCTTTCAGTTCAATCCTAGGATATGGATATGGCCTACTTATATTTTAAATTATTTTGCGGTTTCAAAAATTTTGTTCTGACATCTTTCAAACTGATTTGGTAAACCTATTTTTTGTCAATTGAATTAGCTTAAAAATTGTTGAAAACTGATACAAAAATAGTGATTCTGCAAAAGCCACATATTGTGCTTTCTGAGAAGATTATGGTTTAAATTATCGTCCAACTACGCAACCAATTGGCTAAATTGTGAAGAAATTTGAAGAGACTAGTTTGCTTACAGATATTGTAAGGCCTGTGCATCATCGTTTCGCTCTTAAAATATCGCTGCTGTAGGTAAAAGTGTTGCCGAAAACGCGAATGTATCGATTCCTATACGTTCTCAGGAATTAGGACTATCTTACGGCACATTATGGCGTATTTTATATTTGGATTTAAGCCAACATCCATATAAGTCTAGCTCACACAAAAACTGAGGCCAACTGACCATTCATAACATCGTAGATACGTCGAATAAGTGCTTGAACAACAGCCGGTGGACGGCGAATTTTTAAACAAAAATTTCTTCAGCGACGAAGCACATTTCTCACTCGATGAGTATGTTCATAAACAAGGCTTTCGTTTCTGGGGTTCCGAGAATCTTCAAGTAACGGAAAAGAAGCTATTGCATCCACACATGTGGTGCAAAAAACTATTGACGAAAACAAGTATGCTAAGTACATGTTGCTCAAGCCTTTGACAAGATTTGTTAGTCGGGACTTTCTCAGACAAATACTGAAATCATATCGACTTTTTTGAATTCAATACTACCAAAATTACTCGGAGCTCAAGAAAATTTAAGTTTGGCTTGAGTTCAACGCCTAAAATTTGGAACGTTTTTTGTGGCGTTATTCTATAATTTGGTTTAGTTAAAGCTCCTACCAGTTAAGCTTTAATTTGTTGGGATTAAAAAATTTAACATTAATGTACATTTCAACAAGTTGTCATTAAAAACCATTTCGCAGTTATCAAGAGTTTAGCACCACTTGAACTTCTGATTTTTTTTTTAATAGTTTATATCTTTCTGTTAACATGTAACAGAAGTAGTTTCCCTTAAAATCACATTTCTAAAATTTAAGCGACCAATATCAAGTGGTTTCCTAAAAGTTCCAAAACGCCACAACAAACGCATTTTCGTAAGTATGTCATGTACGTATTTGCAAGTAAAGAGTCGAAGGCGACAATTCCAAGATGTTTCCCCAATTTCAAAAAAGCGATTATGGTGACCTCAGCAGGACAGATGCCTTCTGCCTAAACTATATTTAAGATCAGTAGTCTTAGGTGTCAAGGTGCAATTCATTTCCTACTCTATTTGAAATTTTTTTCAGAAACGCTGAGACTACGTTCCAGAAGATGAACATTTCTATTATAAAATTTACTAAGACCACCTAGAACTTTAATATCAACTGGTTTTTTCAGGCCAAAAATTAGCTCTCGGTCTATGGTTAGTATGAAAGAACTCTGTCCTATCTGTTTTTCATAGCTAATTTAATTTCGTCTAAGAAACTGTCAATTAAATGTTTATACAAATTTTACCAAATTTTAAAAATATCCTTCGACCCTACCGATTTAGAGCTCTAATTGTTAGAAGACTTTTATGTTCAAATACAATTTGATTAGAATCTATGAAAAAATATAAATAAATGAAGTGGCCCAACAGTCCGTTGAGAACTAGAGTCTAGGGACTTACAGCTCTGAAACTTTCTTGCGTGCGAGTAATGTTGTCAGGTATGGTATTGACCTGCAGTTTAAAGCGCAATCCGAAGGGCTTTTTTAAAAAAGCACTGTTCATGACAAGAATTACTCTTGGAAGAATTATCAATTCCTCCGTACCCGTGTAAAAAAACACTGGATAATATGCATTATTCAGTGCATTTTTGAAGAGTGTGGTGTAAATTTCAATTGCTTCCATCGGTAAATGTCTAAGTACAACGTTGTATATACCATGGACAATTGCCGACTTTTTATTTTTTATTGAATTGAAGATAAGCTGAAGCTCAACCTTCGTAACTAACAAGGGACTTGGTCCCGTTTGCTCGGCGATTATGGCATTTGCCAGGGAATCATCATTGAACCTCATTAAACCGCGGTTCTCAGATCGCCATTGCGTCTTATCATTTCAAAGGTTAAAGTGATTAAGTATTGCTCTGTTTTCCAGGTAGTGGTTAGGGCGAATGCTAACATTCACCTTGTACACTTGCTGGGAAGCAGCTCCCACCGCCTCCAATTCTTCCTTCAGATCTTCAATTATATAAAAGACATCGTCAAAAATGGCTTCTTCTGGATCTATTTGCGCTGTCCTGAGTACGTCTCTGTTCTCTTGGGTTCTTCGGAGTTTCAGACTCGGAAGGTCATTGTCGAATTAAATGACCGGATCTTGCGGTCCCAGTACTTCTTAATTGATAACCTGTAGTTTTCCTAAATCAACAGATTGACATTTTTTATTGACGACTTCAGTGTCACTCTTGTGCCTTCGCAGTGCGTCAATAGTCACGTTTCTGTAAGCGTCCATTTGGTCCCGTTCTTTGTACTTTGGTATTGTCCGTTCCATCGTTCGTTTTGTTGTTTCGTCCATCTCTTCTAAATGTTGGTCAATTTCCATATTTGTCAGGTTTCTGTTGTTTGGTGGGGCTCTGTCACTCGAACGAAGTTCTCTCGCTCGGACGTTGGTGAAACGAGGCCAGCGCATCTTACTGTAATTGTAAGAATTTTGCAACGTTTTGATTTCCCCAATCTTCATGTTTTGAGTTCAAATCAGCGGCAAAGATAAAATAGTTTTTTTCTAAGCTCATTTCCAGTTGTCTAAAAAGAATCTCGAGTTCTGAAGCAAAGTAAGTAACCTGCGGATAGGCCGCAATCATATACATCCGCTTCCCTTGATTGAGAGAGATGCATGCAACGCAAACCTCTATCGTCTTGAGCTTTCGCAATTCATTGTTGTATATGACTTTATAATTAATGCCTTCTCGTATAAAGAGAGCTATACCGCCCCCTTGAATGGAGTCAAGCCGGTCTCTTTTTTCGATACTGTAATTTTTATGAGTCAATTTGTGTTTGTGGTTTAGCTTAGTTTAGTAGTCTTTCAACAATTGCAACATACTGGCTCTTCGTTCAATCCTAATCGTTCAATCCTAATCTACCCTTTTGCCTTGCTGGTTTGTCTGACTTTGCAGCCCTGTTAGTTGACCTTGAATGCTCAAAAACAAGGCTCCAATGTCAGGCTGCACCTCTAGTGCCTTAGGCACAGGGGCCTTTGGGGCAACCGTTGGTGGAGCCTGTCTCGTGTTCCCATTCCCTGAAAATTTGGGATCCAAGATTTTTTGTGTTCGACTTATTTCGGCTTTTTGACTGGCCAGTTTCGGTTTCATTTCTTTGATCTCAGGGCAACCTCTATAGCTAGCCGGGTGCCCTTGGTTTCCACAAAGGACACACTTGAGCTGGCTTAAATCCTCAACCCGCTCATTCCCCAGGTTGCATTCTCCTTCGTTGTGGGTTTCTGAGTACCTGACACAGCACAACTGCATATTGCAGTTCTCTTTGGTATGGCCTTTGGACTTTGTACATTGTAGAATGTCTTCGTGCCTTTTAAATATGTCCCAGTGTACAGCTTGATAGTGGAGGGATTCGATTTTCTTCACTCTCTCAAAACTGCTTTGGGCGATAATGTTACCAGGAACATTGGCAGCCTATAACCTCGTCGCCTGGACTAACCCCGATAAAATCGAGATCGTCAGTAGCTTTTTGATGGGGCTCAGCTAAGAGCGCTCCCTGTCCGTGCAGGAACTTTTGCCCTTCAGAAGGACCGTCTTAAATTTCTCGCTTTTAGGCGTGTAGCTGAAGAACTCAGCGATGGCCTGTTTGAGCACTCCTTTAAGTAAATTGTATTCGGCCAGTGAGAGGCACTGCACCGAATACCACGTTTCTTTTTCGTTCAAAATATTTATTACAAAATTGCCCTTAGTGGCCGACTTACATACCTGTTTCAAGTCCTGCAGGTCAACCTGGTAGGTCCTAATTGGTGGCACCTTTTCCTTCTTGGGCTGTGGTTGTTTCTGGTGTTGCTGCTGCTGCTGTTTGTGTTGCTGTTGTTGCTACTGCATTGCTTTGGTTGAGGTCGATGGGCCCTGAACATTTGGGCCTGTCACTGCTGATGGTGGTTTTTTCTTTTGATCTGCTCCAGTGTTTTTATTAGCGGACTTGGGTTGTGGTTATTTTTGCTGCTGTGGTTGTTGTTCCTAATGTTTTTGCTGCTGTTGTTTTTGATGATGTTGTTTAAGCTGATTTTGTTTTTGTTTCAATTGCTGTTGCGCTACCTCTTGATGCTGTCGGCGCGCTTCCTACTTTAGGTAAAGTTGGCTGAAAAGTGGCTCCATTTCCTCCTTTAGTTTTTTTAATCTGTCTTCAAATTTACTAATGGCGGCCTGTTTAGTTTGCAGTGGAGGATTTGGTCCACCTCCCCCTCCAAAGATTTATTCGTTGACGGTTCTGGATCCGATAGGATCTTGTTCCTATATTTCGGAGACCTAAACTGCTCTTCTGCACCCTCTGAGACATAATCTGGGCTCCCAGAGTCTTCACTATCTGGTGTTTCGTGTTCTGACGTAACACTTTTCGTGTTTTCTTCCATTTTTTATTAACGTTCCACTTAGCTGGATTGGTTCGCTTGACAAAATTGGGAGATTGCTTGCCTCTCCGTTGAATGGTCTTATATTGTTTCGGTGATTTTTTGTACTTCCTTCGATACCCATGCTTTCCTCTCCTTCTCCATTTGCTTTCTTCCCAATCTATAAAATCTACGATTGTGGAAAAAAGCTTCAAGATTTCTAGTGCACTCCGCAAGAAACAGCTACTTAAGCCGTCATTAATACAATGTGCGTGGGTACTCTTTAGAAGGGCATAATGCCTTAAATACTCCTGCACTATAATTTGTTCTAACTCCCTTTGGCTTTTACCTTACCCAGCCTGTCTTCATACGAGTCACTACGAGCTTTTTGATGTCCCAAATCTTCTGGTTTCTTATTCAAGCCATAAATTTTTTCGCAAACGAATCACGCCGTTAGCTAAGCAAAAAAAAACAATAAATATTGATATATTAAGGATGGCGAGGCTTATCAAAATCATGCTTGGATTTTTGTAAGACTACAATATGACATTCTGCTTATTAATGACACCTCTCCGAGGTGAAAATTGGCCTCATCACCTAAGATTTCAATGTATAGTTTAAATGTGGACTATTCAAAACTAAACCTCTAATTGGAAAAATCCCTTAATGATGTTATTTTCCAGCTGCTGCATCCGTTATAACAGTTCTGACTCAAGATTTAAAATTTTACGAATATTTTCATAAAAATATAGTTACAATAATTTAAGAATTTCTAAACCTATTTAAAATAAAGCTTAATATCAAAACAAAATTTTGAAATTTGAATTTTCCCACAACATGGCTCCAAAACGATTCAAAACCGACAAAAAAAAAATCACAACACAGATGCGGTTTGATATCTGACCACAAATTTATTAATTTATTACCATTATTATAAAACCAATCGATTTAAATCTTTGTACCGTCATCACAACAAGCACGACGAATGACTACGATCCGATGGACTAACAACAAAACAACGACGTAGTATTTATTTTTGCTCCCATTGATAGATATCATCTATATATGTGAACATATGTCTATGCGTCTTATATAAAGACCAGATTCTGTTCTCAGATGTCAAACTCATTAATTAACCCCCAAAAAATAAACCTACCAAATAATCATTCTCCTCTTCTAATATGACTCAACTGTTCCTGTCGAAGTCGAAGGCCTAATTTCGTAATTTGATATACCTCCCTGTGCGTTGTGGTCGTCGTCGGTATCAGAATCAGACTCGAAATAATAACCCATACAATTTTTGACAAATATTCAAAATTCCCTAAAATGTATCAATTTCGTTTGATTAATAGGCGTGATAGTGCGCCTACCGATAGTTTAGTCACAATTAAATTAATATACTTCTATCGGTTTCGGTGGAAGGGCTTTACTCATCTGCCTCCCAGAATCCCACAGCCACATCAGAAGGTATTATTATGCATATGAGAACTATAAAACTACGCCTATAGCTTAGCAACAGGTAGCCCAAGCCTCCCATCGATCTTATAAGCTGCGAACAAAGCATCATCGATATAATAGGCGAGCTATCTCTCATCCCATTTAGCCACTGAATGCCATGAAATAAACCAGGCTGGGTGCTTAGTCACGTTTTTATTTAAATTACTTACAGATAGGGACTTAAAGATCCACCTATCGGCATCTCGAGTTTGGAAGTTGGGACTGGGAATAAATATCCCCCGTCATTTTAAGATTAGCTTCTGAACATAAATAGGTACACCAAATTGAAAACCCATATAGGCCTGCTGTGCTGCTAGCTGATGGGCTCTAGCCTGACCCATATTGAACCCCCAAAAAGTTCGATTTGATTGATAAGATGCCGTAAATTTATATGATGGTGATCTGCTATTTCCCGATCCCCATATCCCACCCAACCCAGACTCAACAGTGATGCTGGGATGGGGGACTGGCTTCGTGGTGGTCATCATATTTGATAAATCCCACATTACGTTTGGGCTGAAATTATTCCCAGTCTTGTTTCAAGACCTGCGGAAAGCTCATAAGTGTCGTTAACACAAATCAATATAATATCAAGGTATAAATCGTCGGTCATCCAGCTCCCAATAAGAAGAAGAAGTTCGTCCGTCAGCTTCTTTGTTCTTATTTTTGTTTTTGTTTTGTGTTTTTTGGTTTTTATTCTCAAGATTTATCGGCCATCAAAATGTATCTGTTATTAGGTGGCGCGACACAAAAAGACCTTTTTTTCGACTTAAATAATCCGGCGGAATTGGACAAAGGAAATCAACACGAACTTACAAACATACTAATAAGTAATCGTACAACCTCTCGAAAATAAAAATAATATTTTAATAAATTTCAAGGCTTTTGCGGTTTAATGTTGGAGTTCGAGCCCCTACCGATCGATCGGCCCGGACCGTGGGACCGTATGGACCGGGCGATATGGTTAAAAACACATTCGAATTAGACGGACAGGTAGAAAACATTGGTAAAAGCTTGTTCACCTGGATGGCAAGAGATTTAGATTAGCTTTGATTTGCTCACACGTCTTCGGGGAATTCGACCATAAACACAGACGCCAATTGGTAATAATAATCATGGGGGGCGAAACACAAAATCAAAAAATTAGATACAAAGCTATACAGCTTGAGTTTAGGTTAGATTTGGAAGCTGTGCTTCGTGCTTGGTGCTCAACGCAAGCCGAGGCATGGTGGTGGCGGTTGGCGGTTTGCTGTTGGCGGTCAACTCGACAAAAATCAAAAGAATAATTTTGAATATTAATCAGGTTTGCATATGTGCGAGAGCGATTAATGATTGAAATTGAAATAAAAAAAATTAAATTGAAACAAAAATTAATAAAAGAATAACACAAAAACACAAAACACCAAACTAGATACTCTGACAAGTTGTATCTTTTTAATTTCTGAACTTTGAGTTGAGTGTATGTCGGTC